>NC_069502.1:754573212-754610712 GCF_027579735.1 Bombina bombina
TGTTTCCGTTTTTTAATGTGCCCCCCTGATTAAACACTGGCCCCACCTTGGCCCCCCCCCGGTAAAATTTGTCTAGAACCGCCACTGGACAGCATTGTTCAATCAGCAGCTTTTGTTACCATGGTGGACTTTACCTATGTGTTTAACCATTTTGTAAGGGTTAAAAAGAAAGTAATCTAGGATCATTAATGCAAAAAACACATCCTCTAACAAATTAGAGCATTTAATTTTCTTGCATCAGAATGTCCCTTTAACAACACTTTTCATGGTAAATGGCAAAAATTCTTAAAGGGACATAAAACAAGTTGGGATAGAGAAAAAAATATAATAATATGCACTTTAAATACTTTATCTGCAAATTTATACTGCAGTGCCTCACCATTAACCCTTTCTTTTTAGTTTCTGAATTGTAAAGTTCTAACTCTCCCCACACATTTCCTTCAATGGCTATATCTATTGAACTCAGTTGAAATACAATGCCTGTGTCTAAACACTGATAAGGGGGGGGGGTGGAGTTGGCTGCTCCAGGCAGCTTAGCTATGTAATTCATTTTGCTTATTTTTGAAAAATATTTTAAAATACTTGCCAGCAATTTTTAAACATTTTTTGTATGCAAGCTATTTTTACTTGATTAGCCCTTCTAGCATATGCACATATCTCAACCTGTGTTATATCCCTTTAAATAAAGGACTTCCTCAGGATAAGGTCAAATTAATTTCAAAGCACCATATGTCAACTTAATGTAAAATGTATATAAAATAGCTATCCCTCTACATTATACTGTTATGAGTAATTATGGAAGCTTTAGTGATTATGATCCCCCTTTATAAATCTCTATACACCTGGTACTTATATGTGCATGCATGACCAAGCACTATGCATGCGCCCTGGGCACTTACATTTCGAGCTACTACTATTGTTGGGATTTGTTTTGACAGATTAACAAAAGCAGGTTACATAGAAAGTGGACAACAGTACTGTCCTAGCATTTCAATGTCTCTCCATGGATTCTGCAGTGCCTTTGATGAATATATTACAACTGCTGATTATGCGAAAGAGGAATAAGAAACATAAAATCAATTTGTGAGTAGTAATATTTAGCAGAACAATTGTTGATATGATTATTATATGCGCAATAATTGGTTTTCAGATATTACCAGTTAAAAAAAAGAAAGCATTGGAAATGAAACACCAATTTTTTTTTTCGTGATTCCGAAAGAGCATGCAATTTGAAATAACTTTCCAGTTTATTTCTATTATAAATTTTGCTTCATTATCTTGGTATCCTTTATTGAAGTAGCAGTAATACACTACTAGGAGCTAGCTGAACACATCTGTAAGCCAATCACAAGAGGCATAAATGTGCAGCCACCAATGAGCGGCTAGGTATGCCTTTCAACAAAGGATACCAAGAAAACAAAGCAAATTATATAATAGAGGTAAACTGTAAAGTTGTTTAAATTTTTATGCGCTATATGAAACCTGAAAGAAAACTTTTGGGTTTCATGTCCCTTTAAGACAATAAATGACCTTGCAAATGACGATATCTCTAATTGTAATTGTCAATATAAACAAGTCTATGCTTTAACCCCTTAATGACCACAGCACTTTTCCATTTTCTGTCCGTTTGGGACCAAGGCTATTTTTACATTTTTGCGGTGTTTGTGTTTAGCTGTAATTTTCATCTTACTCATTTACTGTACCCACACATATTATATACCGTTTTTCTCGCCATTAAATTGACTTTCTAAAGATACCATTATTTTCATCATATCTTATAATTTACTATAAAAAATTTTATAAAATATGAGGAAAAAATTGAAAAAAACACACTTTTTCTAACTTTGACCCCCAAAATCTGTTACACATCTACAACCACCAAAAAACACCCATGCTAAATAGTTTCTAAATTTTGTCCTGAGTTTAGAAATACCCAATGTTTACATCTTCTTTGCTTTTTTTGTAAGTTATAGGGCCATAAATACAAGTAGCACTTTGCTATTTCCAAACCATTATTTTTCAAAATTAGCGCTAGTTACATTAGAACACTAATATCTTTCAGGAATCTCTGAATATCCATTGACATGTATATATTTTTTTTTAGTAGACATCCCAAAGTATTCATCTAGGCCCATTTTGGTATATTTCATGCCACCATTTCACCGCCAAATGCGATTAAATACAAAAAATCGCTCACTTTTTTACAAATTTTTTCACAAACTTTTGGTTTCTCACTGAAATTATTTACAAACAGCTTGTGCAATTATGGCTTAAATGGTTGTAAATTCTTCTCTGGGATCCCCTTTGTTCAGAAATAGCAGATATATATGGCTTTGGCGTTGCTTTTTAGTAATTAGAAGGCTGCTAAATGCCACTGCGCACTACACGTGTATTATGCCCAGCAGTGAAGAGGTTAATTATGGAGCATGTAGGGAGCTTCTAGGGTTAATTTTAGCTTTAGTGTAGTGTAGTAGACAACCCCAAGTATTGATCTAGGCCCATTTTGGTATATTTCATGCCACCATTTCACCGCCAAATGCGATCAAATTAAAAAAAACGTTAAATTTTTCACAATTTTAGGTTTCTCACTGAAATCATTTACAAACAGCTTGTGCAATTATGGCACAAATGGTTGTAAATGCTTCTCTGGGATCCCCTTTGTTCAGAAATAGCAGACATATATGGCTTTGGTGTTGCTTTTTGGTAATTAGAAGGCCGCCAAATGCCGCTGCATTTCACACGTGTATTATGGCTAGCAGTGAAGGGGTTAATTATGTAGCTTGTAGGGAGCTTGCAGGGTTAATTTTAGCTTTAGTGTAGAGCTCAGCCTCCCACCTGAAACATGAGACCCCCTGATCCCTCCCAAACAGCTCTCTTCCCTCCCCCACCCCCCAATCGTCCCCGCCATCTTAAGTACTGGCAGAAACTCTGCCAGTACTAAAATAAAAGCTATATTTGGGCTTTTTTTGTGTTTTTTTTAGCATATTTACATATGCTGCTGTGTAGGATCCCCCCTTAGCCCCCAGCCTTACTGATCCCCCACCAAAGAGCTCTCTAACCCTCCCCCTCTGCCTTAATGGGCGCCATCTTGGGTACTGGCAGCTGTCTGCCAGTACCCAGTTTAGTGAAAAATGTGCCTTTTTTTTAAAAAAAAAAACCCTTTTCTGTAGTGTAGCTTCCCCCCCCCCAAGATCAACCCCCCACCCCTTCCACATCTCTTAGCTGTTTATTTACAGCTTTCAAAAACTTATTTTTTTTGTACTTTTGAAAGTTTATTTTTCTGTAGTGTAGCGGTTCCCTCCCGCTCCCACCCCGTGCACGCGCCCGCCCGCCGCCCCCCGTGCACGCGCGCGCTCCCGTGTGCGCTCCCGCCCCTCCCGCCCCCGATCCCGCCCCCTCCACTCCACTGGGCACATCGATGGCCGCCCACCCGCCTCCCAGACTTGCTCCCACCCACCAACGATACCGGCCACCGATGTCCGGTGCAGAGAGGGCCACAGAGTGGCTCTCTCTGCATCGGATGGCCATAAAAGGTTATTGCAGGATGCCTCCATATCGAGGCATCACTGCAATAACCGGAAAGCAGCTGGAAGCGAGCAGGATCGCTTCCAGCTGCTTTCCAGACCAAGGACGTACGCCACACGTCCTCGGTCATTAACTGTCTTTTTTTTTAGGACGTGTGGCGTACGTCCTTGGTCCTTAAGGGGTTAAACAAATGTAATACAGTTTCTCTTTCATGATAAAATAAAGCAATAAAATGTCAATATTTAATGAAGTTTAATAAAGCTATATTCTTTTGAATTTGAATATTTGCTTTAAAGGTTTATATTGTGTGGCATAAATTAAAAAGTGCTTATGGGGACTTAAACACAAGACTTTATGCAAGTTGAGTGCATTATCTCTTACAATACATGATTTTCAGGTTTTATGAAGTGTTTCCAGATTTATAATGATTTCTGATAGAAGAGACATGATAGTTAACTAGACAAATAATACCTTTAAATGTCTTCAAAATTATATTAAAATAAAATCTGTCCTAACAATTATATTGTTAAAGGGGCATTTTCCCTCTTTAATGTGTTCCCAATGGTCAATTTTACCTGCTGATGTGTATTTGTTTGCAAACAGCTAATATACCTTTACTTGTTATTTTAAATAGCTACTTTTGCCCATTGTATCCCCACCTAGTACACTGAAAATATAAGTAAATCTTTGGTAATAATAGGAGACAATAACACTGATTAATCTCCTAGTGGGGGTATGAGGGAGAGAAAGATTTTGTATGTGAAATAGCTGCTTGTACTTATTCATCCCATAATTAGCATTTCAATACCTAACATAATGACAGTAATAAGTCTGCTTTACTTGCAGGCTCAGACAACTGTTATAGACATGTCCAGGTAAAGGTTTTAATGAGAACCAAATAAATATTTAAAAAAAAAGAAAAGAAAAAACATCAACGAACAATTCCCCATACATTTAATACTGTGCAGTAAGTAAAACAACTTATTTGGAACACATTACGAGGAAATAAATGTTATAGTACAGTGTTTTTTTAATATACACAAATGCTATTATAGTACCATACTTAGCACTGCGAATGCGTTACAGAAAATGGAGCTTTAAGCAAAACAGCTCTAAGCGGAACAATTCATTCTTACTGATTTTTAAAAAAAAATTAATTACTATCTATGTTTTACATAAGGGACTGGACTGTAAGTCTTCAATAAACAATGTGATGTCGGGAGAAAGAAAATATTTGCTAAACAATGTGCACAGTAGCTGACTGTGTATAAATGTAAATCTGCATGAATTGCATAGAATGAGCCAATTAATGTTAGTGATGATGTAATGAATTTCTGAGCATGACCTTAAAACAGTTCTAAATGGGTCGGCTTTAATCAGGGTATTGCTGTGACTATATACACAGTCAGACAGACAGAAAGGGGTAGATTTACCTAAGGGCGAGTGGACATGTCGGCTAGACCTCGCTAAATCCCGACAGCATTTGCTGTCTGCATTTAACATTGCACAAGCATTTCTGTTGTGCAATGCCGACCCTGCTCACTGGCGGCCAATCGACCGCTAGCAGGGGCTGTCAATCATCCAGATCATATCAGATCGGGATGATTTCAGTCTGCCACCTAAAAGGTGGCAGAGAAGTTGAGAAGCAGCGGTCTTACGACTGCTCCTTCCTAACTTCCGTTTCTGGCGGACCTGAGACAATGGTGCTTCTATGCAACATCCCCTGCTTAATAAATAGACCCCATAGACTCTACAATATTACTCCATATTTAATGGATCATGAACACATTTGGTTAGCCATTTTTATAAGTCATATATGTGAGGCAACCAATCAGCAGCTAGCTCCAAGTAGTGCATTGCATCTTCTATGATTTTCAATAAAGGATACCAAGAGAACAAAGCCAATTAGACAATAGAAGGAAATTGGAAAGTTGTTTAAATGTGCATGCACTATCTGAATAAAGAAATACAAAATATGAGTGTCATGTCCCTGTCATTTTTTCCAATGTGTTCCAAATTATCTGTTTTACATACTGGCATGTATACACTTTTTTATAACTAGCTCATTTATCTTTACTTTGTCATTTAATATATACAGTATGTTTTGCCTGTTAAAACTACCACCTATACTGAAAATATGAATATTTTAGTATTCTCTAAAGAAAGGATATGTAAACAAGAGGCATCAAGCAGCAATCAAGGTCCCAGTGCGTTTGGAAGAAATAGGTCATACAAATTTGCTTTTTAATTGCTCTCTCTAATTATTGGCCAGTATGAACAGATAGAGGGGCATATTTATCAACTCCGTTTGGAGCTTGATGCCCCGTGTTTCCAGCGGTCTAAAAACAGAAGTTATGAAGCAGCGGTCTAAAAACAGAAGTTATGAAGCAGCGTTCTAAACACCGCTGCTCCATAACCTGTCCGCCTGCTCTGAGGGGGCGGACAGAAATCGACAGAAATACGATTGAGAGAATACGATCGGGTTGATTATCACCCCCTGCTATCGGCCGCAAATCTGCAGGGGGCGGCATTGCACCACCAGTTCACAAGAACTGCTGATACAATGATAAATGCCGACAGCGGCATTTATCGATGTGCAGCAGGCATGATCCGCTATATCGGATCATGTCCGCTCACACCATCATAAATAGGCCCCAGAGAGTTAAAATAAGGAGGTCTTAATGTAAAGAGAAATAGATTAGGAGGACTGCTTTTTCTGCAAACTCAGCCCATGAATATGGGCATGTCCTTAAGAAAATGAATTGATGCTTCAATCAGCAAAAACATGTATTTTATATACAAAAATAATCATCAAACAACAGTTACCCATATTTTTTTCTTTCATGATTCAGATAGAGCATGTAATTTTAAGCAACTTTCTAATTTACTCCTATTATACATTTTTCTTCGTTCCCTTGGTACCTCTATTTGAAAAAAAACAGACATTTAGCCACTAATCAGCAAGCGCTACCCAGGTGCTGAAGCAAAAATGGGCCAGATCCTAAGCTTACATTCCTGCTTTTTCAAATAAAGATACCAAGAGAACGAAGAATAATTGATAATAGGAGTAAATTAGAATGTTGCTTAAAATTTTCTACTCTATCTGAATCATGAACAAAAAAAATACTGTGTTTCATATCCCTTTAAGCATAAAATAAGTAGCAGGGTTTTATACACTCAGTCAATATGTAACATTATATCTGGTGCTACTTTTCAATAAATAAATTCTACAACAGTGTTACATAGTCTATTAATAAAATAATGTAAATAATTTCAAATAGGTTCTTATCTTTTATATAAGATAAAAACTAGTTTTGTGTCATGTAGTTTCGACATGCATCCCACTAAAAACGGTGTGTGCTTGCATTCAATCCGTTGCTTAATTCTGTTTGTTGAGCAGGTGAAGAGATGTGCTCATGCATGCACACCACTGCCATTAATTATGACCCCCATTTGAGATGTGTGCCCCCTATACATCCAGCTGTTGCTAAGCTCCATCGCTCACATGCTTGACACTGTGCACCAACAGCAAGGAGGAAATCCTGGTTTTGCCTTTTCACTGTGAAGAGCATCTCTGTAAAATTCACAGAAAAAAAATCTAGGTTTCAACATGGAAGCACACATTACAGATGGTGGTTTTGCAGCAGATTTCAAACTGCTTGTTTTCAGCAAAAAAAAAAAAAAGAAGATAAATATAACCTTTTTTTCATGTTGTCAGCTTTATTTTTATTTTTGTTTTTCTTTTGTGGTCTTGTATTTTTAAAGCAATCTATCTACTGTTTTATGTTCCTTTATATTTGTAAAGTTATCCTAACAGCTAGGAAATGTATACTTCAGTATTGTATAAACAACAAGGCACCATCCTTCCTTTCATTTGGAAATAAAACCCACTAACAGGTGCTTATTAAATAATCAAATGTTAAATACAGTAGAATTGCATAATCAATAAATGTATAATAAAAGCACAATACAAAAACACTCAGTCTGAATTTCTAATGAGTAGTAGATTTTTTTCTGGCAAATTTTAAAATTTAGTTTTATTTTCCTTCCTCTGCATCATGTGACAGCCATCAGCCAATCACAAAATTCTTATACGTATATACTGTGAATTCTTGCAAATGCTCAGTATGAGCTGGTGCTTCAGAAAGTGTTCATATAAAAAGATTGTGCACAATTTTATGTAAATTGAATGAAGATATTTACAATTGTGTGCTCTATCTGAATAATGAAAGTTAAAAAGGACATGATACCTAAATGTTGAAGCACTCGAAAGTGATGCAGTATAGCTGTTAAAAGCTAACTAGAAAATATCATCTGAACATCTCTATGTAAAAAAATGAAGATATTTTACCTCCATTTTCTAAGTATTCACAACCCACATTAAAGAAACTTTAAGCTGCCAATCAGGATGCTAATCCTATAACTAAGTGCATCTTGCATGTGCAGGCACAGTCATGTTATTTTTCTATTCAGTTTAAGGAAGTTTACTATGAAATCTCACAGGATTTCAGTGAAATCTTATGAGATCACAGCAAATCAAAGCATGACCTCAGCACTGATAATGCTTATTGGCTGTTTTTTTTATTTTTCTTTCATCAACTTGCAACTGGTTAGCAGTTGAAGTATAGCTGTTCACAGAGCACGTACTATGGTGAGCTGAAAAAAATTGATGTTCAGGTTATATATTAATGTCAGCTTTTTAAACTTATGCTGCATTACTTTCAAGTAATTTAGCATATGGGTACAATGTAAAACTACCTTTAGTTACATGTATAAGCTGTATTATAACATGTAAATTTTGCCTAAATTACATAACCTGTAGTTATTTTTTTCCATATATATATATATATATATATATATATATATATATATATATATACACACACACACACACTCACTGGCCACTTTATTAGGTACACCTGTTCAATTGGTTGGTAACACAAATTGCTTATTAGCCAATCACATGGCAGCAACTCAATGCATTTAGGCATCTAGACGTGGTTTAGACTTGCTGAAGTTCAAATCAAGCATCAGAATGGGGAAGAAAGGGGGTGTAAGTGACTTTGAACGTGGCATGGTTATTGGTGCCAGACAGGCTGGTCTAAATATTTAAAAAACTGCTGATCTACTGGGATTTTAACACACAACCATCCCTAGGGTTTACAGAGAATGGTCCAAAAAAGAAAAAAATATCCAGTGAGCGACAATTGTGTGGACGGAAATGCCTGGTTGATTTCAGAGGTCAAACGAGAATGGGCAGACTGGTTTGAGATGACAGAAAGGCAACAGTAACTCAAATAAGCACTCATTTACAACCAAGGTATGCAGAATACCATCTCTGAACACACACCACACGTCAAACCTTAAAGCAGATGGGCTACAGCAGCAGAAGACCACACCGGGTGCCACTCCTGTTAGCTAAGAACAGGAAACTGAGGCTACAATTCGCACAGGCTCACCAAAATTGGACAATAGAAGATTGGAAAAACGTTGCCTGGTCTGATGAGTCTCAATTTCAGCTGTGACATTCAGATAGTAGGGTTAGAATTTGGTGTAAACAACATGAAAGCATGGATCCATCCTGCCTTGTATAAATGGTCCAGACTGGCGGTGGTGGTGTAATGGTGTGGGGTATATTTTCTTGGCACACTTTGGGCCCCTTAGTACCAATTGATCATTGGGTATTGTTGCTGACCATGTCCATCCATTTATGACTACAGTGTACCCCTTTTGATGGCTACTTCTAGCAGGATAATGCACCATGTCACAAAGTTCAAATAATCTCAAACTGGATTCTTGAACATGACAATGAGTTCAGTGTACTCCAATGGCCTCAACAGTCACCAGATCTCAATCCAATAGAGCCCCTTTGGGATGTGGTGGAACGGGAGATTTGCATCATGTATGTGCAGCCGATAGAACCATATGAACCAAAATGCCTGAGGAAAGTTTCAAACACCTTGTTTAATCTTTGACACAAAGAATTAAGACAGTTCTGAAGGCAAAAACTTGAAATTTCAACTAGTCCAGGACGCATAAAAGTTGCTAACTTGCTGAAGAGTTAGAAATATTTTTACCTATCTTTAACATTGAGTTGACCAACTTTTTCCCTCTTGGCTAGTAAACTTCAACCCCTGACTAGTAAGCTATGGCAATATTTTTCCACCCCTGCATATATATATATATATATATATATATATATATACACATATACAAACTTATAATGAGTATGCTGCACATTATAATATTATTGAGTATTTATACACTGGCAGTGAGCACACTATGCTGTTTAATGATGTGAGTTTAGTTTCTATACATTCTACCCTGATAAGTACACTGCTTTGTATACATATGATGAGTATATATAATCTGATGAATATAATATGCTGTATAATGATGGAATAGCTATACACTAATAGAGAAGACCATGCACAGTATTTATACACTGATGAGTATGTTCAGCAGTATAATTATTATGAGTATTTATACACAGATAATGACCACATAGGCACACACACACCTATGTATAGACTGGCTGTTAAGGGCCCCCACAGCATTGGGCCCAAGTACCACTGCACCTGCTGCACCAATTGTAGTTCTGCCCCTATGATGGAGGTACTTTAGCCTCTCTGTAGAAAGTGGATCAAGTACAGTTTTCACAGATGTTAAAGGAACAGTATACACCAATTTCCATTTAACTGCATGTAATAGACACTACTATAAAGAATAATACGGACAGATACTGATATAAAAATCCAGTATAAAACCGTTTAAATTTAAATTTACCAAGCAATCTTCGTGTATATCCATTGAGTTTTTAGATCTAGTACTCTTTAATAAGGATAATATTATTGCAGTTAAAAATTTCAGGAAACCAACTGAAAGGAATGGTTTTATAGAGGCATCTAGTGCCCACAAGAAATGCTGGATCAACAATGTGCCCTATAGTCAATACCTTAGAATTAGGAGAAACTGCACACATATGCGTAGAAAAAAGCTAATATTCTAGAGAATACATTTTTAACAAAAGCCTATGACCCGGAAAAAATAAAAGAAGCGTGCATAAAAGCACAATTACGCGCTAGAAATAAATTAATACTCCCTAAGCAGCACCCCTAGTAGGGAAGATGGGGGTGATTTACAGTCTATAAGATTTATCACTGCCTATAATGAGGGAGCAGGTACTATTAGGGGTATTCTCAACAAACATTGGCCACTTCTAAAAGAAGACCCCCTTCTGGGACCACATGTGGGAGATAAACCTAATATCACTTTCAAAAAAGGTAGGAGCCTTAAAAATATTTCATCTCCCAGCAAATTGAGAACTAAACAAATAATAAATCATCAAGAAGGAAACTGACTCTCTTATTGGAAAGGTACATTGAATTGTGCCAAATCTAGGAGCAATATGTGGCAGCATATAAATAGATCTAGGACTTTCATAAATTCAGATAGAACAGACACTTTTGAGATTACTTTTAAAAGCAACTGTGATTCTACATTTGTAGTATATCAAAGATGGAGAGAGGGCGCCACATAGCGTGATAAAGTTTCATCAATAGGATTATGTGTTGAAAGGTAATATGCTTACCAGATACTGTGGCACTGTACTGTGACCAGTGCACATTTGCTTGCTAACACTTAAACAGTGGCTAGTACACTGCAGGCGATACACCTCCTGAGGATCTCCTCTCGGTTATGGCTCAGTGAGCACCTCCTGTTGTGGCCGTAATGTCCTTTGTTAAAAAAAAGTCGGTCAGCTTTCTGTAATGCTTAAAAGCACTGAGATAAAATAATGTGAACAATTTCCCAATGTAAAATGAACAGCTTTATTTTAAGACGCGTTTCTCAACCCCAAACGGGTCGTTTCATCAGATAAAAAGCGGATGAGGTTGGTTACAATTGGTAACAATATATACACATTGTATCACTTAAAAGCGGAAGTTGTCACTATAATTCTAAACCAATAAGAAAACATCTAAAAAATTCAACTGGCGAGCCGATTCAAACTCACAACTGTTACAATTAAAACAACAATCAATCATTATTATATACAAAAGAGTAAAAAACAACATTGCCCAAATCTGGTCGCTATTAAACATATATCACGAAGCATCTCAAAACCCTCAGTTGCCGAAAAAAACTTATCTCATCAGTATAAATGTATTGTGTTAAACGGGGGATTTTGCCAAATCCTATCATTTGTCAGAGTGTATGTAAAAATAAAAAAGACGGTTACGAACATATCAAATTCAAAACCAATTGTCTAATTTCTGTATTAGTTTCACCATTTGTATGGAGCAAGTCACATCTATTAATAGTTTTGCTTTTGATGTAATGTATATGTATCGTAATGGATCCCTCAATGTTTACATGTGGATCTCCTTGTTTATATGCTCTAGCACTTGATGTTGACAAAATTCTTAAAATGCAATTGTCGGGTATTTTAACCCTTCATAGTAAGCGCAATGTATGTTTAAAATCTGTCCTTATTAATATACAATGGAAATCAATATAATTATATCCATTGTTGTTATTCAGTTACAAATACTCTAAATGTGTGAAATAATAAAAAAGACGGTTACGAACATATCAAATGCAAAACCAATTGTCAAATGTCTGTATTAGTTTCACCATTTTTATGGAGCAAGTCACATCTATTAATAGTTTTGCTTTTGATACAATATATATGTATCGTAATGGATCCCTTAATGTTTACATGTGGATCTGCTTGTTTATATGCTCTAGCACTTGATGTTGACAAAATTCCTAAAATGCAATTGTCGGGTATTTTAACCCTTCATAATAAGCTCAATGTATGTTGGAAATCTATCATTAATATATATTGGAAATCAATATAATTATATCCATTATTGTTATTCAGTTACAAGTATTCTTATGTATAACACAGGCTGGTTATGTATTGACCCCCAGCAGTGAAATGTTTATAAATATGCGCTATCTCCAAAATTATGTCTAAAATCCGTATTGTCAGAAAAAATATATATATAAAAAGGGGTGTTTGAATTACAAATGAAAAATAAATAATTATGATCGTGAAAAGTTGGATTCTTGTATGCTCATAAATAACAGATACACAATACCAATATGTGTCAATCCCAAATGTTGTTTCAGTTCCTGCTTGAAAAAAAGAAACTGATGTGTAAAAAATATTACAAAGGGGGGTGTAGTCTGGCCAAGCAGGGAAATGGCCGCACATTGAGAGGGCTCCAATAACCCATGTAGGCATTATAACCTGAAACCCAGCTTTTCCCTTCCATCCCTTACCCATACCCAGGGGACACCACCAGGAGAGCACCAGGCATAACATCCCACTGCTACTTGAACAAGACAAGATCGCATAAGCCGTAACAAATCGGAAGACAGCACACGGCGGCATTGCCGCAACTAACGCAGGAGACACGCTCAGATCGCAGAGGCAGCAGACATCCACCGCCGACACAACTCAGTGCCCCCCCGGACATCTGACCGGTAAGATATGTAAGGTGGTTAGGAGCGGACAGGAGCTGACTGTGGAGGAGGCCTAACTAAGGGACCGCATACCGTGTGTAAATCACGCTACTTACCTGTAATGGCATACCCTCACAACCGGTCTCCAACAAAGGACAAATAAATGATATACCTCACCTGGCTACCGGGGATAGTTCCATAGCCGGGGAAATACAATTTAACACCTGCGGGGGAAAAATTGAGATAGGCCAAACCCTAGAGGCCTCAGTAAGCTGGAAGCCTACGCATATCAGGCACAGTGTACACGTGGGCCTGAGACCACGCTGCAAAGCTAAATCTCTACTACACCTATACCAAAATCTCCCTTCAGTATTTGTGAGACATCTGGGACTAATCTCAAAGACAGTCATAAAGGGGACACTGAGCGATTCTCCTGTCTGGGTTAAAAGGATCTCCTGATAAGAAAACAGACTACAGGACTAAACAGTCACGTTTTTCCTTTCTTCTATATTTCTCTCCACAGTGCACACACTATAGGTAATGCCTTGCAAGAGGCAAAATAAAGCAGGGAAATCTGATTCCTCCAATCAACTAAGCCATTTCTTAAAACCAATTGACCCTAAGACACCAATTACTGGTGACAGCATGGCTAACAATCACACTGCCACAACGGCTAAAGGGATGCAAGCTGAAGCATTACAAACTCCTTATGTCACCAAAAACGACCTGCAACACCTTTCTTCAAAGGAAGATATACAGGGAGTACTACAAGAGATGAGAGAACTGTTTGGAGATCTTAGAAAAGACCTGAGTGCTCTGGACCACAGAGTTAAGAAGATGGAAGAACAACATGTGTCTATCACTGACAATTTAAAACTCAATACGGAAGATATACGGAGCCAGTCAGAACAAATCTTTTATTTGACAGACAAAATGGAAGACCTGGACAATCGTTGCAGACGCAACAACCTCAGAGTTAGGGGGGTATCTGAAACAGTACATCCTCCAGCGATAGAGGGATACTTACAGGCCCTCTTTAGGGTAATCAAGGAAACTCCAGCAGCGAAAGAAATTCCCATTGAAAGAGCCCACAGGGCACTCAGACCTAAACCACCCCCGAAGGCTCCTCCCAGAGACATAATAGTTAAATTCTTAAGTTTTAAAGATAAAGAGGAAATCCTTAAAGGCGCAAGAGCCAAACACCCTATCACTCACGCAGAGGAGGAATTACAAATCTTCACAGATCTGTCACCGGTCACATTGCAAAAGAGGAGAGGCCTTTCTCATATAACATCCCATCTTCGTAAACAAAGTTCAATACTGCTGGGGATTCCCAGTATCTATCATCGTTAACCACAATAACAGAGCGGTCATATACAGGCTGGGAACAGATCATCATTCTTTTTTCAAGGATATATCCCTACCAGAGATTGCTGAAAAAGCCCTGCATCAACCGTCAAGAGTGGAGACAGCCAGGCCTACTGTTCCTATGGAAAAACCCACCTGAGATGCCTAGATAAGTACTCCATTTGTTAAAGTGGCGGGGGGAATGCTTAGTTGGACAGTACCAAAATGCTAGATTTATGAGAAATGATATGAACTGGTCCTCCCCCACCATTCACACCTCTTTTTTACAGGGACAAGAGCAAACGGCTTCCCCCAAAGCGGGTTGCCAGGTTAATACAGGTGAACTAAATAACAGGACATTTTTGTATAACGCCATCAAGGGAGAATAGCACAGACTTAAAATAATGACAAAACTCCCAAATGGTTACATATTTTGTTTAGATATTCTAGCATACACTGTGAATACAAACCTGTCAATAGATTTGAGTTTTATTGTTATTGTTATACCAGACCAAATCTTATATATCTGTCGTCTCCCCCCCCTCTTTTTATTCTCCCTCCTCCCTCCCCCCCCCCCCATCCCACCTACAAATTGCCCATCCCTCCAGCCTTCCCTGTTCTCCCCTCCCATCCCTACCAACTTCCCAAAAGGTTTAACTAAGCATTGCCATTGTTAAGATGAGGGAGGTCAAGATAAGTCAAGTATAGATAAATTGTTTTTTGCAGGGAAGCTAATCTTGGCTGGACTTCCTCCCTCAGTCAAAACCTTCTACTAGAAAGGTACGAAAAGAGAGTTAACCTTAAAGATCACTATAATGTTATCACAGGAGAGCTGAACCATTGGTTTGTTTTTCAGTTGAAATCTATATTTTGTAATTCATGTTGTTTTCAAATGAGACTCTTAAACTCACTCAACTACTCACACATTTTACAGGGGGCATCTTTTTACGCCTAACTTACTTCATATCATCTTCATAATTTTCCTCCACAGCTCATTAAGTTGCGACCTCTTCCACCCCTTACTCTAGTCTTCATTTCCCCCTTCCTCCCCTGTTTCCCTCTATTCTCCCCTACCCCTCCAACCTCCTTCTCATCCTCCCATCACTCTCCCATCCATGGCTCCCTTGCTCATCCCTCTCCCTTCCCTTTGTCCTTGCCGGTCTCTTCCTCTAACCTCCTACTCCTTTCCCTATCTCTCACATCCTCTATCCACCTTCCCTTCCCCTTATTATGCTGGGTTCAAAAATATTATTACCTCAAGTTATTTTCTTTTGTTTGCCTAACATGGGTGTACTCACCCCAATTGTTGAATTTTTTGTGTTTGTTCTGACCGCAAAAACTTAACATTTATTTTTTCTTTCCTTAAACTCATTGCGGCCTAAAGGATTGTAACACTATAACTATAAATACTGCAAAAAATATATCCATCACAGTTCTCTTCTGAGATCACATCTGGGATCTCTTGAACCTTTTCTAATTCCTTTAGTCTTCTACTTCGGTAAACTACCACTCTACTCTCTTTTCCCCACTCTTTTCTATACTCCCCTTCCCACTTCCCCCTTTTTTTTTTTTCCCTCACCCCCTCTATCCAAAATGCAAACTAAAACCAGTAGATTCCGAGATCACACAATACAACTGACCACAATTAATGCTAAAGGGTTAAATAACCCTGGCAAATGCTCTATAGCTTTCCGAGACCTGAATAAACTTAGCAGTCATATCCTTATGCTTCAAGAGACTCATTTTCAAAGGGGAAAAGAACCCAAGTGGTACAGTACACAATATCCCTTAGCCTTCTTTGCCTCCGGGCCTAACAAAAAGGCGGGAGTCGGCATTGTATTTCACAGATCTTTACCCATAAAAGTACTTCAGACTGAAAGGGACCCAGAAGGCAGATTCATCTTGTTGAGGTGACTATTATATGGACACCAAATTACTCTCATCAATATTTACGCACCAAACCAGACACATATTGGCTTTTTCAAAAAAGATAGCAAATTTGATACTTGATCATTCTCAGGGCATGGTATTTTTAGCAGGGGATTTTAACCTATCCTTAGAACCATATCTAGACTCCTCAAAAGGCACCTCATGCATAGCAAACAGGAAACTAAAAGTAATCAAAAACATACTCCAAAACCTCACATTGCATGACACTTGGAGGACACTGCACCCGTCGGACAGGGACTATACTTTTTATTCTAACCCTCACAACTGCTACACTAGGATTGATCATATATATACTGACCCGCAAGGCCTTTCCATAACAAGCGAATGTACCATTGGCTCTATTACTTGGTCTGATCATGCCCCAGTAACATGTAGCATACTCTGGCCCAACGTTCCGATAACACATAGAGTATGGAGATTAGAAGATACACTACTCAACGACCCGATATTCCTGGACTCAGTCCAAAAGAGTATAACCGAGTATTTCTCGCTAAATTCACAAACATCCTCCTCTAGGCAATTGAAATGGAGGCTCACAAAACCGTAGTTAGAGGTATATTTATAAAACGTAAATCCCACCTAAATAGAATTTCCAGGGAAAAACACACCAACCTTTTACAAACAATTAGATCACTAGAAATAGCCCATAAACAAAATCCATCTAACAAACAAATACTGACTGATTTCACAGACAACAGACTTTTGCTAAGGCAACATTTGATTAAAATTCATCAACGTAAGGCGCTGTTTCTTAGGCAGTATTACTTTGAAGGGGGAAATAAACCAGGCAAAATTCTGGCCAGAAGCTTAAAACGGAAACAATTAAGTACCTATGTACACTCACCACACCAGATGGTCACATAGTAAAAGACAGCCCCATGATTGCTGATACATTCCGTAAATACTACAACGGACTATACAATCTAAGGGAAAAGACTCCACAGGATAATCCTACTTTAGAGGACGACCTAAACCAATACTTTAGAGACCTTCAACTCCCAACTATAGACACACAAACAGCCGACTCCCTATCTACCCCTATTACCATAGAGGAACTCAAACAAGCGATCAAAGACATCCCTTCTGGCAAAAGCCCAGGCCCGGATGGACTTTCATCCACCTACTTTAAGAAATGCAGGGAAGTTTTATCTACACATATAGAAATACCTGTTACACTATGCAAGCGTAACTCTAGGGGGCGCTAGAAGAAATATATAATTTTTAAAAATATAATTTTTAAAAAAAGACCAACCAAGGCCTAATATAAATATAGATGTATTACAACAATCTGTAGAATAATACTGAAGTATAATAAAAACAATAAACACTATAAAAATAATATAAAATGATCAGATAATGTATAAAGACAAAATAATAATGACAATTACAGAAAAAATGACACATGGACTCTCATCAAATGTGATGTGATGAGATCAATATAAACAGAAAATGCAGCTTAAAACAATATATAATAAATAAATAGTATTAAGTCTCTAATAAGTTCTAATCTGTATATGATATTGATGCTCAGACAGTCCCAAGATTAGGAGGGCACTTCAGAGGTTTATTAGTCCTCCTGGGTAGCACATATATAAGATTCTCCCTTAGATCCAGAAGTCAGCTCCTTGTCACAAAACCAGTCTGGGTAAATACTCTCTCTGTGCAAAGAAAATCACAAAGACAAGGGCGCCTCCTCGTGTGATACAGTTTGGACAAATGTAAAAAAAGGTGAATACAGATTTTATACTCACGAGTAAAGCAGCACTCTGTTGTGCTTATAGAGGCAGACTGGGAGTTCACAGTGTCCCAGTTCACTGACCAAGGCAGTGCAACAAATCACTCCAGGGTAGATTTCAATCAAGCTCAGGCTCTCAGCAAAGAGTTAAAATGCCATAGTTTAATGGTGCAGTAAAATACAATATAAAATGTCACAAATGTGACCGTAACAATGGATAAACAAGCAACTAGTTTCTCAGATCTCTGTCTGTTTCCTCAGACTTCTATCCAAAGACTTAGAGCTCTGGCTTATAAGTGCTGATAGCACTTATAAGCCAGAGCTCTCAGTCTTTGGATAGAAGCCTGAGGAAACAGACAGAGATCTGAGAAACTAGTTGCTTGTTTAGCCTGAGGAAACAGACAGAGATCTGAGAAACTAGTTGCTTGTTTATCCATTGTTACGGGCACATTTGTGACATTTTATATTGTATTTTACTGCACCATTAAACTATGGTATTTTAACTCTTCGCTGAGAGCCTGAGCTTGATTGAAATCTACCCTGGAGTGATTTGTTGCACTGCCTTGGTCAGTGAACTGGGACACTGTGAACTCCCAGTCTGCCTCTATAAGCACAACAGAGTGCTGCTTTACTTGTGAGTATAAAATCTGTATTCACCTTTTTTTACATTTGTCCAAACTGTATCACACGAGGAGGCGCCCTTGTCTTTGTGATTTTCTTTGCACAGAGAGAGAAGTTATCTACACATATGTTGCAATTATTCAACAATCTTAGAGAAGACCCTATTATAACCAGAAACCTGTTGGAAGCCCATATTACAGTCCGACCCAAGCCCGGAAGACCGGCCACTAGCCCGAATAATTTTAGACTAATAAATACTGATATGAAAATCCTGGCCAAAATTCTAGCGAACAGACTAAATAAATATCTCCCAGATCTAATAGACAAGGACCAGGTAGGGTTCATACCAGGGAGGGAGGCGAGAGACAATGTCACAAAAGTTATACAATTGATAAACCACGCAAAAGTTACTGGAACTCCTATGGCCTTACTGGCAACAGATGCCGAAAAGGCCTTTGATAGGGGAACTGGCCCTTCCTACAGAGAGCCATGAAAGAGATGGGAATCCCACAGACCTTCTTAAATATGGCTATGGCACTTTACTCTGCTCCAAATGCGAGGGTCCGCGTAAACGGAGCCCTCTCCAATATGTTCTATATTGCTAACGGGACAAGACAGGGTTGTCCACTATCACCCTTGTTATTTGCTATTTCCATTGAGGTTCTTGCACACAAAATCAGGTTAAATGATAAGATTACGGGAATTAGGGTCGGGGATATGGAATGCAAACAAGCCTTGTATGCGGACGATATCCTCTTTACATTATCCAAAGCTGAAACTTCTATCCCAGTATTGCTGAAAGAACTGGACTCATACAGTAAGGTATCTAATTTCCTTCTCAATATAAACAAATCAGAACTCATGAATATCAACACCAATCCACAGCATATACATCATCTGAATTTAAAATACCACATACCAATAGCACATCACAAGATTAAATACTTGGGGATACAACTTACACCAAATGTTCAGGACTTATTCAAACACAACTATATCCCTCTAAAAAAATGACATCACTAGGGACTTGTCTAGCTGGAGGAACAAACCCATTTCTTGGCTAGGAAGGATAGGGGTAGTCAAGATGAATATCCTACCTAGGATTCTTTATATACTCCAGGCGCTACCAATCCCTTTACCAGCCGGGTATCTCAAACAAATGCAATCCACAATAGAAAGCTACATATGGGCTAACACCAGACCCAGGGTACCTAAGAAGACAATGTATATGCCTAGGGATAAAGGGGGTTTGGCTTTACCAAATCTTTCTAACTACAAGAGAGAAATTTTCTTGAAGAGAGTTGTAGAATGGTCCCACAATGACATAAGCAAGGCCTGGCTACACTTAGATAGACAAATATTTTCTCTTAATAATATGGGTACTCTGGCATGGCCTCCCACAGCACACAGACCAAAAATGTTACATAAATACTTTATAACAGCAGAAAAATTAACAGAATGGGTAAAACCATTGCGACAAGCACCCACATTTCATCAAGATATTCACCTCTGACTCCGATAATTGAGAATGTAGACCTCCCATATGGCAGACTAGGCAGTAGAATTAAACAGCCTTATAATCTGAGAGTGGGCTCTATGCAGTTTCTTAGGGAAAACAATATTATTAAAACACAGACTCAATTAGCCGAGACGCACGGAGAAATATTCTCCTTGTGGCTCAATTTTAATCAATTGCTTCACTTTATCTCTCATCACAAATTTAGGAAAGAGATGGGCCGTGAACTTACTCCCTTTGAGGGGCTCTGTGTCCTCCCGAATACTCCAAGACACCTTATCTCCCTTTTATACAACATAACATCCTCTGACAACCAAAAAACATTGCCATCCTATACTTTTGCATGGAATAGAGAGTTATCTCAGAGCATCGAGCAAGACTCATGGTTAAAAGCCTTTGAACTCACAAAACGCTCCTCAGTGTCTGCCAATATACAGGAAATGCCCTACCAGGCTCCATAAAATGTTCCCTTCCCTTAGCAACACTTGCTGGAGAGGATGTGGCGGAGAGGGCTCTTTATCACATATCTGGTAGTCATGCCCCAAGCTGGAGGGATTTTGGGCGGCCATATTTTCAGTGATCTCGAGCCTGCTGAATATTCATGTACCTAACAACATAGAGAGCATTCTATTTTGCTCATTACCCAAAACTAAAGACCCGGCTAGACAGGCTCTCTTAATGATTATGTTAACTGATGCTAAAAAACTTATCCCTAAAAGATGGAAAACCCAGGAGGTTCCATCCATGGAGGAGCCAAGTCACAGAACTTATTGAACTCGAGAGATACCACTACCTTAAAATAGACAAATTAGATATGCATGAATTGATCTTGGCAACCTGGAAAGGCACTATATAAAGGGTGGGAGGGGAGGGAAGAAGGGAGGAAAAATCTTATATTTTTTTTTTCTCTTTCCCTGTCCCTCTTTCCCTCTGACTTTCTTCTTTTCAACCGTTACCATAATTGGTTATCATGATTGTACTGATGGACATTTAAGCTATAATGACCATGGACTCTGAAGGTATGAAGAAAAAGAGAGAGCTTTGTAAGAGTATACTCATGAGTTTACATTACCATGTTCCATTTGTTTCTCTTTAAATGTATATGCTTTTATGTGTATATTGTAAACCAAAACTTTTACCAATAAAGCTCTTTTGAAACAAAAAAAAAAAGAAGAGGAAGAAAAAAAAAAGAAAAAGAAAAAAATAATACAAAAAGAAATCTGATGTATGATATAGAGAAGTGTTAGTATGGTAGGCTGTGAAAATAGTGAAGTGTATATGTTAATGGATCCTGAAATTTCTACAATAATAATATGTACTAAAACTAAACTAAAAAACCCATTCGTAAACCGTTGAGAGAAAGGAAGAGTTGGTGTATAGACTAAAAACAATAAAGTTGGAATATGGATTTTAATAGTATGTATTTGATATATGATTCATATATCAGTAATAATTTGTCATATCTGTAGTAAAACTGTATGGGTGATGTGGAGCTATCAAATAATATATAAAGATGATAATGAATGTGTGTTAATGTAAAGTGGGAAAGATGGAGTGTTATAGTTTGAGTGTCAACATAATGTAAATACTTAATGCTTGTCATTGTATCTGACTTAAAAGAGTAGCAATAATTGGAAGTCTATCTACCAATAAAGGGTTGCCAGGTTTGTAATTGGCATTCAGCCCAAATGTCTGTCTTAGAGAAAATGGTGATGTTACTGATGGAGAATCTATCAATTGAAGGCTGCCAGATCCAGATTTGCATTCAACCCAAATGGATGTAGCGTCTTCAATCGATAGATTCAATATGTCTCACGTTGTCTAAGCCTAATCAGCCTGTTATAATCAGAATTTTTTGTGACATGGTCAATAGGAACATACTTGAAAATGTATGGATTTCCATTATGTTTAGTTAAGCAATGATTGGGTATGCTGTGTTTAATATTAATAACCGTTGATTTAAAATTTTTGATACCAGATTTTATAATTTTGCATGAGCCACATCCTGTTTTGCCACATATATAGATCCCATATAAGCCAAATAACCCTTTGTTTCGAATTAAATTCTGCTTGACTTTTTTAACTTGTTTATGTTTCACTTTTTTGCTGGGAGCTAGCTTGTTCCTAAGTGTTGGTGCTCTCCTATAAACAATTTTGGGTTTTTCCTTCACTAAATGCCTTAAAATAGGATCTCTTTGGATTATATGCCAATGTTTATGTAGTATGTGTTGTATTTTATAAAAATCAGAATTATATTGTGTTATGAAATGGGTGTCTTTGGCCCCAAAATCTAACTGTTGACTGTTGTCCTTCTTTTTAGTTAGGATATCATCTCTATTTAGTTTTATTGCTCTGTCTAATGCTTCAAGTAAGGATGGAGGATATTCCTTTTCTAAGAATCTGCTGTATAAAGTTTGACTCTGTTCCAAAAAAATATCATAATTAGTGCAATTGCGTCTAATCCTTCGAAATTGACTGTATGGAATATTATGTATCCAATTTCTTTGATGGTTGCTATTGTAATTTAGAAAACTGTTACTGTCTACATCTTTAAAGTAAGTCTTGGATGTGATATTATTGTTATCAAAACTCAGTATAAGATTCAAGTATTCAATGTTTTGTGTTTGGATATTAGCTGTGAATTCAATGCCCATATCATTGCTGTTTAAATGGTCTATAAAACTAACTGCCGTGGTCCTGTCACCCTCCCAAAGAGAAATCAGGTCGTCTATGTAATGGCCATAGAAGACCAGGCTTGCCCCAAAGTCAGCTGAATAGATGTATCTTTCCTCGAACTGACCCATGAATAGGTTAGCAAAACTTGGGGCAAACCTGGTCCCCATGGCCGTACCCTTTGTCTGTAAATAAAACCTGTCTTGGTAAATGAAATAGTTGTGCTGTAAAATAAAGCAAATGCTTTCTAAAATAAAATCACATTGTATGCTCTGTAAATATATATCCTTTTTTAAGAAATGTGAAATGGCTTGTAAACCTAAGTCATGTGAAATGTTTGAACATAGCGAACTGACGTCGCATGTAATCCAAAGTACATTTTTATCAGTGATATTAATGTTGTTAAGATGTTGTAGTAAATGAGTGCTATCCTTAATATATGAAGGCAATGTAACCACATGTTTTTGAAGATATTGGTCTATTCCGGCAATAATCGGATGTCCTGGTGGATTTGTTTTGCTTTTATGGATTTTTGGTAAATGGTAATAATGAGCAGTACTGGGATTTTGTATTTTGAGGAAATCTTTTTCATTTTTATTTAAAATCTTCAAAAAAATACCTTTATCTATAAGTTCTGTGTATGAATGTAGAAATTTGTCAGTCTGATCCCTATGTAAGATTTTATAATAGTTCTCATCTCCCAAAATCCTATCAGCCTCTCTGATGTAATCTTCAAGATTTTGAATTATTATTCCGCCGCATTTATCGGCGTCGTGGATAATGATGTTTGGATTATTCTGTAGACTTTGGATAGCTTTTTGGTGACTTTGGAGACTATTGCCTTTTAAGTCACCAAAAAGCTATCCACAGTCTACAGAATCATCCAAACATCATTATCCGCAACGCCGATAAAGGCGGCGGAATAATTATTCAAAATCTTGAAGATTACATCAGAGAGGCTGATAGGATTTTGGGAGATGAGAACTATTACAAAATCTTACATAGGGATCCAACTGACAAATTTCTGCATTCATACACAGAACTTATAGATAAAGGTGTTTTTTTGAAGATTTTAAATAACAATGATTATTGCCGGAATAGGCAATCTTACTTATAATCTATCATATTTCATAGACCAATATCTTCAAAAACATGTGGTTACATTACCTTAATATATTAAGGATAGCACTCATTTACTACAACATCTTAACAACATTAATATCACTGATAAAAATTTACTTTGGATTACATGCAACGTCAGTTTGCTATATTCAAACATTTCACATGACTTAGGTTTACAAGCCTTTTCACATTTCTAAAAATGCGCCCTCTCTCCATCTTTGTCTTCTAACAGTTTTTCCCCACTCTCTGGGACCAAGAGGAGCTGCCTTACATTTTCAAAGACCACCAGCGACAACCATTTTCTATAGACATTGACTGTTACGGCTGTAGTCTAAAAGCCGAGTACGGTAGATCCGTCTTATGACTTTACCTAGAGATATTTTATTTTAAATTGTATTTTCCCTAACAGCGCGCCTTTTTATATCCCCTTCTGGGATATCACACATTTGTAGTATATCTCCTGGAGTGTGGGTGTGGCCTGCTTTATGTAGGCCACACCAACGAAAAATCAGACGCAGGGTAAACTAACATATTTTTAATATTAAGGAAAAATTAATTAAGCATAATGTTGCAAAACATTTAATGGATTACCATAATAGTAACCCTGCTTTTTTAAGGGTAGAAGTTATTGGTTGGGTTCCTCAGACAAAACATAATAGACTATTGGAGCTTAGAAAGCTGGAGACCTTTTGGATCTATAACTTGAAAAGTTTACATCCAATGGGTATGAATATAGATATTGATGTGGCAGCCTATATGTAATCAAGGAATCATAGGGATTACTATTTTTAACCATATAGCAATGAAATGTTTATTTTTAGTGTATCTACACAGCATAGTTTTTTCTATAGTATGAAGTAATTTTTAAGCTAGGTTTTTTCGGGGGGAATACTTTTGTGAAATATGTGTATTAATTGATCCTTAGCCCTTATAGTGTACATCACTTAGCAATTAATTATTTATATGCATCTAGATCAATTAGTGATTGTTATTAACTTTTGTAGTGTTTGATGAACGTTCTCTTGACATTGTATTTGGTTGTACGAACTAGAAGAGCGATATTAATTACTCCTATTTTTTTAATATATAAAATTAGCTCAATGCTATGTATCATAAGAAGGTTCATTAAACTAAAGTTCGGTCTTTGGGTTTGACGGCTTTACAGATGGATGTTATGTGTTATATGTGTACAAATTATGTTGTTACTTTTAAAGCTGTATTTACATTGGAGGTTAAATCACAATTTAGTTTCTGGCTCCAAAACACACACCTCCGGAATGTCTTTATTAATTGGTTAAGAAGAACCAATGGTGTTTGAGAGATGGACACTCCTCTGGGGGTGGCGTCCTAACACATGGATATTTAAGGGATATCCATTCAGGATAATGGCATCTGATTTCAAAAATCCTCTTGAGAAAGCCTGGCCGTGACCAGGGGAAACGCAATGGGGTAATCTGACAGACAATCCTCTCTGAGGGACCTTCCTCCTCTCACTGTGTGAACAGCGTCGGCCAATCACATGACCGCATCTCTGGTGGTGATCCGGAAACCCCTGAGCAAGCATCCGTGGGAGAGACTCAATACAGCTGTTCTCTGTTTTTTGGCGGATTTCGGTGGACAGAGTTTGTTTGGAAGTGTTTTAACTATGTACTATTTATAAGTATGATTATATTTGCATGTCACTGGTGTTGAATAAAATTACACTTGAATCCCTCTGTGTGCTATTTTATGTCTTCTGCAAGCTCTTCATAAAAACGTTTAAAAACTTACTTAGAAGCTTCCAGTTTAGCTCTGTTTAAAAGGTTACTGGAACACCCACTGCAAGCGAGAAATATCAGACACTCCCCCCCTCCCCCTTCCTTTGCATATGAAAAGACCCTTTACACAAACAGAAGCAAGCTGGAGTAGGTATACGTCAGTATTCTTCTAAAACTTTGGGGCTTGGTTAGGAGTCTGAAAATCAGAGCAACGTTATTTAAAAATAAGCAAAACTATCAAATTAAAAAAAACAAAAAACAAAACTGTATGGGCTATATAAATGGATCATCTACAAAACATTTATGCAAAGAAAAATCTAGTGTATAATATCCCTTCAGTTAAAAAAAAAGAATTTGTTATCCTTTGATAGAATACCACAGGACAAGGTGATTCCGCACTGTACATACAAAAGGTTATTACTGCAGGTAATGATTTAAAAAAAGATCATCCTGTCCGTGTTAATTATAATGCAGGAAGAGTATGAGGCATGACAGATATTAACTGAAGAAAAATTATTAGCATATCGCTATGAGCCCGACATAGTAATTGTCTGTTTTATTCCATTGTACAGTTTTCCGTTAATTTGTTATTCATGTTAAACTTTTAGCATTTAAATAGAAATAAATTGCAATGTGGTGATTTGTTTTAACAAAACAGACTAGAAAATACAGTAAACACTAGTAAAGATTATGCTCTTCTGTAAATTGGAGTCCTGTTGAGCTGAGAGTTGAAAGAGCAGATGAAAGATTATAGCGAATCTGCTACTTAATACTGAGATTATAATATATACCACCATATACAGTACCTTATCTTTCGTCAGGCAGAGATGACAATTACAGATGAAGCAGTACTGGCGCTGAAGCTGCTTTTGGCGAATGTGGCTGGGCCTGTTCACATCAATGTAACTTACTGTGAGCTGCACATGAAAAAAAAGGAAAATAAATAATATTTAATGTAAATATTGTATTTTAATTGTTTTTTGTGGGTCCTAAAAAAGTCAAATTATATTTTTATTTTCTCTAAACAATTATATTTACTATCTATTTTCTGAATTAATTAATAAATATATCAAATAATAAAAAACACATTGGGCCCGATGATAAATTGCAGGCTATTTAGTGCTTTAGCTTGCGCACAGACACCGCCAGAAGTAAACTTTTAACGGGCGCGGGTTAGTGCGTGTATTACAAGTTGAAAGTAAAATGTTTGTGCATGAGTGAAAATTTAAGAACTTCTTTTCCCAATAGACTTCAATGAAGAACACAAACTGTATAAATTATATATAATGTTAACACTTTATTTAAATGCATTTATGTTGTGCGTGGTGCAAATTTAGCCTTTAACCCTTACGGGAGGACTTCAGTCTCGCAAAGCCGATGAGCGCAAATTTAATTTCTTTAATTTACTTACAACTTGTAATACAATTACAAGTTAACGCGGGCGCTATATTTCAATATCGCATGCACTAACATTAGTACGCCACTTGTAATCTAACCCATTATTGACAGTAAAGTGCATTATGGTTAAATTATTACAATTATTATTTGTATTTAAAAGGAAAGAACAAACATTAAACCTTCATTGTTCTGATAGGGTTAATAATTAAAAAACAAAATCTAATTTTCTTCTGCTATCAGATTAACTTCTTTTTTATTGTAGCTCTTTTCCATGGCAGCATACTGAGGTAGGTTCTGGAATGTGCACTTATATTAAAGGGACAGTCTACACCAGAATTTTTATTGTTTAAAAAAGATAATCCCTTTATTACACATTCCCTAGTTTTGCACAACCAACACAGCTATATAAATACACTTTTTTTTACCTCTGTGATTACCTTGTATCTAAGCCTCTGCAAACTGCCCCCTTATTTCAGTTCTTTTGACAGACATCCATTTTAGCTAATCAGAGCTGGCTCACCTGAACTCCACATGCGTGAGCACAGTGTTATCTATATGACACACATGAACTAACACCCTGTAGTGGAGAAAAACTGTCAAATGCACTGAGGGAAGAGGCGGCCTTCAAGGGCATAGAAATTATCATATGAACCTCCTAAATTTAACTTTCAACTAAGAATACCAAGAGAACAAAGCAAAATTGGTGATAAAAGTAAATTGGAAAATTATTTAAAATGACATTCTTTATCTGAATCATGAAAGTTTATTTTGGACTAAACTGTCCCTTCAAGCACTATGTAAAAAACTGAATTTATGCTTACCTGATAAATTACTTTCTCTTGCGGTGTATCCAGTCCACGGATTTATCCTTACTTGTGGGATATTCTCATTCCCTACAGGAAGTGGCAAAGAGAGCACACAGCAGAGCTGTCCATATAGCTCCCCCCCTAGCTCCCCCCCCTCAGTCATTCGACCGAAGGTTAGGAGAAAAGGAGAAACCATAGGGTGCAGTGGTGACTGTAGTTTAAACAAAAAAATTTTATTAACCTGACTTAATTGCCAGGGCGGGCCGTGGACTGAATACACCGCAAGAGAAAGTAATTTATCAGGTAAGCATAAATTCTGTTTTCTCTTGCAAGGTGTATCCAGTCCACGGATTCATCCTTACTTGTGGGATACCAATACCAAAGCTTTAGGACACGGATGAAGGGAGGGAACAAGACAGGTAACCTAAACGCAAGGCACCACTGCTTGCAAAACCTTTCTCCCAAAAATAGCCTCCGAAGAAGCAAAAGTATCGAATTTGTAAAATTTGGCAAAAGTATGCAGTGAAGACCAAGTCGCTGCCTTACAAATCTGTTCAACAGAAGCCTCATTCTTGAAAGCTCATGTAGAAGCCACAGCTCTGGTGGAATGAGCTGTAATTCGTTCGGGAGGCTGCTGTCCAGCAGTCTCATAAGCCAATCGGATGATGCTTTTCAGCCAGAAGGACAGAGGTAGCAGTCGCTTTCTGACCTCTCCTCTTACCAGAATAGACAACAAACAAGGATGATGTTTGCCTGAAATCCTTGGTTGCTTGCAAATAGAATTTCAAAGCACGAACCACATCAAGATTGTGTAATAGCCGTTCCTTCTTTGAAGCTGGATTAGGACACAGGGAAGGAACAATGATTTCCTGGTTAATATTCTTATTAGAAACAACTTTAGGAAGAAAACCAGGTTTGGTACGCAAAACTACCTTATCTGCATGGAACACTAGATAGGGTGAATTACACTGCAAAGCAGACAATTCTGAAACTCTTCGAGCAGAAGATATAGCTACCAAAAACAAAACTTTCCAAGATAATAACTTAATATCTATGGAATGTAAAGGTTCAAACGGAACCCCTTGAAGAACTGAAAGAACTAAATTTAGACTCCATGGCGGAGCCACAGATTTATAGACAGGCTTGATTCTGACTAAAGCCTGAGCAAACGCTTGAACGTCTGGTACCTCTGCCAGACGCTTGTGTAAAAGGATAGACAGAGCAGATATCTGTCCCTTTAAGGAACTAGCTGACAAGCCTTTCTCCAATCCTTCTTGGAGAAAAGACAATATCCTTGGAATCCTAATCTTACTCCACGAGTAACCCTTGGATTCACACCAACAAAGATATTTCCGCCATATCTTATGGTAAATTTTCCTGGTGACAGGCTTTCTAGCCTGAATCAAAGTATCTATAACTGATTCAGAGAAACCACGCTTAGATAGAATTAAGCGTTCAATCTCCAAGCAGTCAGCTGCAGAGAAACTAGATTTGGATGCTTGAATGGACCCTGAATTAGAAGATCCTGCCTCGTTGGCAGTGTCCAAGGTGGTACAGATGACATGTCCACTAGGTCTGCATACCAAGTCCTGCGTGGCCACGCAGGCGCTATCAGAATTACCGAAGCCTTCTCCTGTTTGATTCTGGCTACCAGACGAGGGAGAAGGGGAAACGGTAGAAAGACATAAGCCAGATTGAAGGACCAAGGCGCTACTAAAGCATCTATCAATGCCGCCTTGGGGTCCCTGGACCTGGATCCGTAAAGAGGAAGTTTGGAGTTCTGACTGGACGCCATCAGATCCAATTCTGGAATACCCGATCGCTGGGTCCGCTGAGCAAAAATCTCCGGGTGGAGTTCCCACTCCCCCGGGTGAAAAGTCTGACGACTTAGAAAATCCGCCTCCCAGTTGTCTACACCTGGGATGTGAATTGCAGATAGATGGCAGGAGTGATCCTCCGCCAACCTGATTATTTTGGTTACTTCCTTCATCGCTAGGGAACTCTTTGTTCCCCCCTGATGATTGATGTACGCCACAGTCGTGATGTTGTCCGACTGAAATCTGATGAATTTGGCCGCCGCTAGTTGAGGCCATGCCTGAAGCGTGTTGAATATCGCTCTCAGTTCCAAAATGTTTATCGGGAGAAGAGACTCTTCCCGAGACCATAGGCCCTGAGCTTGCAGGGAGTCCCAGACCGCGCCCCAGCCTAACAGACTGGCGTCGTTCGTGACAATGATCCACTCCAGTCTGCGGAAGCACATTCCCTGAGATAGCTGATCCTGAGACAACCACCAGAGAAGAGAATCTCTGGTTTTCTAGTCCAGTTGTATCTGAGGAGACAAATCTGCATAATCTCCATTCCACTGTTTGAGCATGCACAGTTGCAGTGGTCTGAGATGTATTCGAGCAAAAGGGACTACGTCCATTGCCGCTACTGTTCTGTCCATATATTCATATGTACATCTTTAAATGCTATTTTAGTTCTTGTGCTCCCTCTAGTGTTATGTTTTATTATTGTATTCAATTTAATGTATATTCTCTGTTCTACCTCTGACCTTTTTGAGGTCACTTCCTGCCTCCATTTTGTTTCACTTGTGTGTGTAAATTAGTTTCACTTTCAATGTGTAAGTTTGCTAGAACTCTGCTAATAGCTTTGTAGAAGCAAATTCTTTTTACCTGGCAATTACCACTTCTGGAACTTCAGAATTCTTGTTTGCAACAATAAAGCTTGAAGGATTCATAAATCTCTGCTGTGGAATTTGTCTGAGTTAAGCAACTCTGCTGGATTCTACTAATCTGTAAGTTGGATTGCATGTTTAACTTTACATCATAAGGCAGTCATCTTGCAAATCAGTAAATGAAAACAGAATAGCTACCATTAATCCAATTACCTCCATGCACTGAGCTACAGACGGCCGAGGAATGGAATGAAGAACTCGTCAAGTAGTTAAAAGCTTTAACTTTCTGACCTCCGTCAGAAATATTTTCATTTCTACCGAGTCTATTAATGTTCCCAGGAAGGGAACCCTTGTGAGCGGGGACAGAGAACTTTTTTCGACGTTCACCTCCCACCCGTGAGACCTTAGAAAGGCCAGAACAATCTCCGTATGAGCCTTGGCTCTGGGAAAAGACGACGCCTGTATTAAGATGTCATCCAAATAAGGTGCTACTGCAATGCCCCACGGTCTTAATACCGCCAGATGGGACCCTAGCACTTTTGTGAAAATTCTGGGAGCGGTGGCCAACCCGAAGGGAAGGGCCACGAACTGGTAATGCTTGTCCAGAAAGGCGAACCGTATGGAACTGATGATCTTTGTGGATAGAAATATGTAGGTACGCATCCTTTAGATCCACAGTAGTCATATATTGACCTTCCTGAATCATAGGTAAGATTGTCCGGATGGTCTCTATCTTGAATGATGGAACTCTGAGGAATTTGTTTAGAATTTTTAGATCCAAGATTGGCCTGAAAGTTCCTTCCTTTTTGGGAACCACAAACAGGTTTGAGTAAAAACCCAGTCCTTATTCTGCAATTGGAACTGGATATAACACTCCCATCTTGAGTAGATCTTCTACACAGCGTAAGAACGCCTCTTTCTTTGTCTGGTCTGTAGACAGACGAGAAATGTGGAACCTTCCCCTTGGAGGGGAGTCCTTGAATTCTAGAAGATATCCCTGAGTAACGATCTCTAATGCTCAGGGATCGGGAACATCTCTTGCCCAAGCCTGAGCAAAGAGAGAGAGTCTGCCCCCTACCAGATCCGGTCCCGGATCGGGGGCTACCCCTTCATGCTGTCTTAGTAGCAGCTGCAGGCTTCTTGACCTGTTTACCCTTGTTCCAGCCCTGCAAAGGCTTCCAGGTTGCCTTGGGCTGTGAAGCGTTACCCTCTTGCTTTGCGGTTGCAGAGGTTGAAGCAGGACCGCTCCTGAGGTTGTGAAAGGAACGAAAATTAGCCTTGTTTTTAGCCTTAAAAGGCCTATCTTGCGGGAAAGCATGGCCCTTTCCCCCGGTGATATCCGAAATAATCTCTTTCAACTCGGGCCCGAAAAGGGTCTTTCCTTTGAAAGGGATATTCAGTAATTTTGTTTTGGACGACACGTCAGCCGACCATGACTTGAGCCAAAGCGCTCTGCGCACCATAATGGCGAAACCAGAATTTTTCGCTGCTAACTTAGCTAATTGCAAAACGGCATCTGTGATAAAAGATGCCGTTTTGCAATTAGCTAAGTTAGCGACTCCTCCAGAGCCTCAAACCAAAAAGCCGCTGCAGTAGTTACAGGAATAATGCAGGCAATAGGTTGGAGAAGGAAACCTTGTTGAACAAATATTTTCTTTAGTAAACCTAACTTTTTATCCATAGGATCTTTAAAAGCACAACTGTCTTCAATTGGGATGGTTGTGCGCTTAGCTAGTGTCGAAACTGCCCCCTCTACCTTAGGGACCGTCTGCCACGTGTCCCGCCTGGGATCAGTTATGGGGAACATTTTCTTAAAGATAGGGGGGAACAAAAGGTACACCTGGTCTCTCCCACTCCCTAACAACAATATCCGCCACCCTCTTAGGGATCGGAAACGCATCAGTGTATACAGGGACTTCTAGATATTTGTCCATTTTACACAATTTCTCTCGGACCACCATAGGGTCACAATCATCCAGAGTTGATAAAACCTCCCTAAGCAATACGCGGAGGTGTTCCAATTTAAATTTAAACGCTAGTGAATCTGATTCTGCTTGCTGAGAAACCTTTCGTGAGTCAGAAATTTCTCCTTCAGACATCACATCCCTCGCCCCTACTTCAGAGTGTTGTGAGGGTACATCAGATAAACCTCCCAAAGCTTCCGACTGCTCCTCATCTGTTCTTAAAACAGAGCTATCGCGTTTTTTAGGGAAAACTGGCAGTTTGGATAGAAAGGCCGCAAGGGAATTATCCATGACTGTCGCTAGTTGTTGCAATGTAATAGGTGCCAATGCACTAGAGGTACTAGGTATTGCTTGAGCGGGCGTAACTGGTGATGACACATGGGGAGAGGAAGGCGGACTATCCTCATTACCTTCAGTCACAGAATCATCTAGGGCTATATTTTTAAGTGACACAATATGATCCTTGAAGTGTATAGACACATTAGTGCACTTGGGACACATTTTGAGTGGGGGTTCCACCATGGCTTCTGAACACATAGAGCAAGGCTTTTTCTTAGTGTCAGACATGTTTAACAGATTAGTAATATACACAAGCAGGCTTGGAAAACGCTTTAATCAATAAAAAAACAGAATTTATGTTTACCTGATAAATTACTTTCTCCAACGGTGTGTCCGGTCCACGGCGTCATCCTTACTTGTGGGATATTCTCTTCCCCAACAGGAAATGGCAAAGAGCCCAGCAAAGCTGGTCACATGATCCCTCCTAGGCTCCGCCTACCCCAGTCATTCGACCGACGTTAAGGAGGAATATTTGCATAGGAGAAATCATATGGTACCGTGGTGACTGTAGTTAAAGAAAATAAATTATCAGACCTGATTAAAAAAACCAGGGCGGGCCGTGGACCGGACACACCGTTGGAGAAAGTAATTTATCAGGTAAACATAAATTCTGTTTTCTCCAACATAGGTGTGTCCGGTCCACGGCGTCATCCTTACTTGTGGGAACCAATACCAAAGCTTTAGGACACGGATGAAGGGAGGGAGCAAATCAGGTCACCTAAATGGAAGGCACCACGGCTTGCAAAACCTTTCTCCCAAAAATAGCCTCAGAAGAAGCAAAAGTATCAAACTTGTAAAATTTGGTAAAAGTGTGCAGTGAAGACCAAGTCGCTGCCCTACATATCTGATCAACAGAAGCCTCGTTCTTGAAGGCCCATGTGGAAGCCACAGCCCTAGTGGAATGAGCTGTGATTCTTTCGGGAGGCTGCCGTCCGGCAGTCTCGTAAGCCAATCTGATGATGCTTTTAATCCAAAAAGAGAGAGAGGTAGAAGTTGCTTTTTGACCTCTCCTTTTACCGGAATAAACAACAAACAAGGAAGATGTTTGTCTAAAATCCTTTGTAGCATCTAAATAGAATTTTAGAGCGCGAACAACATCCAAATTGTGCAACAAACGTTCCTTCTTTGAAACTGGTTTCGGACACAGAGAAGGTACGATAATCTCCTGGTTAATGTTTTTGTTAGAAACAACTTTCGGAAGAAAACCAGGTTTAGTACGCAAAACCACCTTATCTGCATGGAACACCAGATAAGGAGGAGAACACTGCAGAGCAGATAATTCTGAAACTCTTCTAGCAGAAGAAATTGCAACCAAAAACAAAACTTTCCAAGATAATAATTTAATATCAACGGAATGCAAGGGTTCAAACGGAACCCCCTGAAGAACTGAAAGAACTAAATTGAGACTCCAGGGAGGAGTCAAAGGTTTGTAAACAGGCTTGATTCTAACCAGAGCCTGAACAAAGGCTTGAACATCTGGCACAGCTGCCAGCTTTTTGTGAAGTAACACCGACAAGGCGGAAATCTGTCCCTTCAGGGAACTTGCAGATAATCCTTTTTCCAATCCTTCTTGAAGGAAGGATAGAATCCTAGGAATCTTAACCTTGTCCCAAGGGAATCCTTTAGATTCACACCAACAGATATATTTTTTCCAAATCTTGTGGTAAATCTTTCGAGTTACAGGCTTTCTGGCCTGAACAAGAGTATCGATAACAGAATCTGAGAATCCTCGCTTCGATAAAATCAAGCGTTCAATCTCCAAGCAGTCAGCTGGAGTGAAACCAGATTCGGATGTTCGAACGGACCCTGAACAAGAAGGTCTCGTCTCAAAGGTAGCTTCCAAGGTGGAGCCGATGACATATTCACCAGATCTGCATACCAAGTCCTGCGTGGCCACGCAGGAGCTATCAAGATCACCGACGCCCTCTCCTGATTGATCCTGGCTACCAGCCTGGGGATGAGAGGAAACGGCGGGAACACATAAGCTAGTTTGAAGGTCCAAGGTGCTACTAGTGCATCCACTAGAGCCGCCTTGGGATCCCTGGATCTGGACCCGTAGCAAGGAACTTTGAAGTTCTGACGAGAGGCCATTAGATCCATGTCTGGAATGCCCCACAGCTGAGTGACTTGGGCAAAGATTTCCGGATGGAGTTCCCACTCCCCCGGATGCAATGTCTGACGACTCAGAAAATCCGCTTCCCAATTTTCCACTCCTGGGATGTGGATAGCAGACAGGTGGCAGGAGTGAGACTCCGCCCATAGAATGATTTTGGTCACTTCTTCCATCGCTAGGGAACTCCTTGTTCCCCCCTGATGGTTGATGTACGCAACAGTCGTCATGTTGTCTGATTGAAACCGTATGAACTTGGTCCTCGCTAGCTGAGGCCAAGCCTTGAGAGCATTGAATATCGCTCTCAGTTCCAGAATATTAATCGGTAGAAGAGATTCTTCCCGAGACCAAAGGCCCTGAGCTTTCAGGGATCCCCAGACCGCGCCCCAGCCCATCAGACTGGCGTCGGTCGTGACAATGACCCACTCTGGTCTGCGGAATGTCATCCCTTGTGACAGGTTGTTCAGGGACAGCCACCAACGGAGTGAGTCTCTGGTCCTCTGATTTACTTGTATCTTTGGAGACAAGTCTGTATAGTCCCCATTCCACTGACTGAGCATGCACAGTTGTAATGGTCTTAGATGAATGCGCGCAAAAGGAACTATGTCCATTGCCGCTACCATCAACCCGATCACTTCCATGCACTGAGCTATGGAAGGAAGAGGAACGGAATGAAGTATCCGACAAGAGTCTAGAAGTTTTGTTTTTCTGGCCTCTGTTAGAAAAATCCTCATTTCTAAGGAGTCTATAATTGTTCCCAAGAAGGGAACCCTTGTTGACGGGGATAGAGAACTCTTTTCCACGTTCACTTTCCAGCCGTGAGATCTGAGAAAGGCCAGGACGATGTCCGTGTGAGCCTTTGCTTGAGGAAGGGACGACGCTTGAATCAGAATGTCGTCCAGGTAAGGTACTACTGCAATGCCCCTTGGTCTTAGTACCGCTAGAAGGGACCCTAGTACCTTTGTGAAAATCCTTGGAGCAGTGGCTAATCCGAAAGGAAGCGCCACGAACTGGTAATGTTTGTCCAGGAATGCAAACCTTAGGAACCGATGATGTTCCTTGTGGATAGGAATATGTAGATACGCATCCTTTAAATCCACCGTGGTCATGAATTGACCTTCCTGGATGGAAGGAAGAATAGTTCGAATGGTTTCCATCTTGAACGATGGAACCTTGAGAAACTTGTTTAAGATCTTGAGATCTAAGATTGGTCTGAACGTTCCCTCTTTTTTGGGAACTATGAACAGATTGGAGTAGAACCCCATCCCTTGTTCTCTTAATGGAACAGGATGAATCACTCCCATCTTTAACAGGTCTTCTACACAATGTAAGAACGCCTGTCTTTTTATGTGGTCTGAAGACAACTGAGACCTGTGGAACCTCCCCCTTGGGGGAAGTCCCTTGAATTCCAGAAGATAACCTTGGGAGACTATTTCTAGCGCCCAAGGATCCAGAACATCTCTTGCCCAAGCCTGAGCGAAGAGAGAGAGAGTCTGCCCCCCACCAGATCCGGTCCCGGATCGGGGGCCAATATTTCATGCTGTCTTGGTAGCAGTGGCAGGTTTCTTGGCCTGCTTTCCCTTGTTCCAGCCTTGCATTGGTCTCCAAGCTGGCTTGGCTTGAGAAGTATTACCCTCTTGCTTAGAGGACGTAGCACTTTGGGCTGGTCCGTTTTTACGAAAGGGACGAAAATTAGGTCTATTTTTTGCCTTGAAAGGCCGATCCTGAGGAAGGGCGTGGCCCTTACCCCCAGTGATATCAGAGATAATCTCTTTCAAGTCAGGGCCAAACAGCGTTTTCCCCTTGAAAGGAATGTTTAGTAGCTTGTTCTTGGAAGACGCATCAGCCGACCAAGATTTCAACCAAAGCGCTCTGCGCGCCACAATAGCAAACCCAGAATTCTTAGCCGCTAACCTAGCCAATTGCAAAGTGGCGTCTAGGGTGAAAGAATTAGCCAATTTGAGAGCATTGATTCTGTCCATAATCTCCTCATAAGGAGGAGAATCACTATCGAGCGCCTTTATCAGTTCATCAAACCAGAAACATGCGGCTGTAGTGACAGGGACAATGCATGAAATTGGTTGTAGAAGGTAACCCTGCTGAACAAACATCTTTTTAAGCAAACCTTCTAATTTTTTATCCATAGGATCCTTGAAAGCACAACTATCCTCTATGGGTATAGTGGTGCGTTTGTTTAAAGTAGAAACCGCTCCCTCGACCTTGGGGACTGTCTGCCATAAGTCCTTTCTGGGGTCGACCATAGGAAACAATTTTTTAAATATGGGGGGAGGGACGAAAGGAATACCGGGCCTTTCCCATTCTTTATTAACAATGTCCGCCACCCGCTTGGGTATAGGAAAAGCTTCTGGGAGCCCCGGCACCTCTAGGAACTTGTCCATTTTACATAGTTTCTCTGGGATGACCAACCTTTCACAATCATCCAGAGTGGATAATACCTCCTTAAGCAAAATGCGGAGATGTTCCAACTT